>NC_134525.1:34525213-34542713 GCF_027942865.1 Odontesthes bonariensis
TAGGGTTAGGGTTAGGGGTTAGGGTTGGGTTAGGGTTAGGGTTAGGGTTAGGGTTAGGGTTAGGGTTAGGGTTAGGGTTAGGGTTAGGGAGGGTTAGGGTTAGGGTTAGGGTTAGGGTAAGGGGACAAAACCCCGAACGGCACCCCCCTGCCATTAGGCCATATGGCCATAAGTCCTGATAGGAAGGTAGCAGAGACCAGAGACACATATCCCCGGATTCAGCAGGACAAGGGCTATCCACTGACTTTTGAACCATGGGGGGTGGAGCCACGGGGGCGGAGCTACGACCGGAAACAACTTTGTTTTGCTTATATCTCCGGAACGGAAGGTCGTAGAGACACGGGGACAAGTCGAGCGTGTTCACAAGGGTCGTATTATGTCTGACGGAAGTCATCTCCGAGTCTCTACGACCTTCCGTTCCGAAGATAATCGGCAAAAACCGTTTCCACATTGAAATGAATGGAACGCGATTTTCTCAAAAATTGACTAAGTCCCACAGCCAAAACGGACTCTGTGGAATGTTGTTAGGAGCACGTTTCAGGCCATTTGGAGTCGATCGGTACCTATTTCGGAGACATGATTTTTGACAAAATACTTCGTAAATTTCCCAAAATTTTCACCAAGTCCCAGAGTCAAAAACCCTAGTTCCAGGTAAGTATTACGTACACAAGCACTCCCCTATTCCCGGTTAGGGTTAGGCATTGTTAGGGTTAGGGTTAGGGTTAGGGTTAGGGTAAGGGGTAGGGTTAGGGTTAGGGTTAGGGTTAGGATATAGGATGAAAACCAGAAAATGGATTTGCTCACTCGAAATAACTCAAAAAGTATAAGTGGTAGGGAGACCAAACTTGGCACAGAGAGACTGTGGGAGGGGACCTACATGCCCACCGAGTTTGGTGGGTGAGGCTTATTCCTATGACGTAGCTGTCATTGACTCCCATTATAAGAAAAATTTGCTCACTCGAAATAACTCAAAAAGTACAAGTGCTCATTGGACCAAACTTGGTGTGTATAGTCCCCAGGGGGCCCCCCAGGTGTCCACCAAGTTTGGTGGTCCTAGGCCCCTCCCTTCCTATGGCTGCCATAGACTCCCATTCATTTTCGGCCCAAGTGCAGGTCAGGCTGGGAAGGTGGTATCGAGCTGGGAGTTGGTTCCCCGTGCTCAGCAGGTCCCCCCGAGTCTGTAGACACCTCACTTGCCCATGTTCATTGACCTTCGGAAATTGAGCATTTCATGAATGGGGGGTGATTTTTTACTAAGTCCCACAGCCAAAAAGGACTCTGTGGAATGGGGGTTAGGGTTAGGGTTAGGGTTAGGGTTAGGGGTTAGGGTTAGGGTTAGGGTTAGGGTTAGGGTAAGGGTTAGGGTTAGGGTTAGGGTAAGGGTTAGGGTTAGTGGGTTAGGGTTAGGGTTAGGGTTAGGGTTAGGATATAGGATGAGGGTTAGGGTTAGGGTAAGGGGACAAAACCCCGAACGGCACCCCCCTGCCATTAGGCCATATGGCCATAAGTCCTGATAGGAAGGTAGCAGAGACCAGAGACACATATCCCCGGATTCAGCAGGACAAGGGCTATCCACTGACTTTTGAACCATGGGGGGTGGAGCCACGGGGGCGGAGCTACGACCGGAAACAACTTTGTTTTGCTTAGGGTTAGGGTTAGGGTTAGGGTTAGGGTTAGGGGTTAGGGTTAGGGTTAGGGTTAGGGTTAGGGTTAGGGTTAGGGTTAGGGTTAGGGGTTAGGGTTGGGTTAGGGTTAGGGTTAGGGTTAGGGTTAGGGTTAGGGTTAGGGTTAGGGTTAGGGTTAGGGAGGGTTAGGGTTAGGGTAAGGGGACAAAACCCCGAACGGCACCCCCCTGCCATTAGGCCATATGGCCATAAGTCCTGATAGGAAGGTAGCAGAGACCAGAGACACATATCCCCGGATTCAGCAGGACAAGGGCTATCCACTGACTTTTGAACCATGGGGGGTGGAGCCACGGGGGCGGAGCTACGACCGGAAACAACTTTGTTTTGCTTATATCTCCGGAACGGAAGGTCGTAGAGACACGGGGACAAGTCGAGCGTGTTCACAAGGGTCGTATTATGTCTGACGGAAGTCATCTCCGAGTCTCTACGACCTTCCGTTCCGAAGATAATCGGCAAAAACCGTTTCCACATTGAAATGAATGGAACGCGATTTTCTCAAAAATTGACTAAGTCCCACAGCCAAAACGGACTCTGTGGAATGTTGTTAGGAGCACGTTTCAGGCCATTTGGAGTCGATCGGTACCTATTTCGGAGACATGATTTTTGACAAAATACTTCGTAAATTTCCCAAAATTTTCACCAAGTCCCAGAGTCAAAAACCCTAGTTCCAGGTAAGTATTACGTACACAAGCACTCCCCTATTCCCGGTTAGGGTTAGGCATTGTTAGGGTTAGGGTTAGGGTTAGGGTTAGGGTAAGGGGTAGGGTTAGGGTTAGGGTTAGGGTTAGGATATAGGATGAAAACCAGAAAATGGATTTGCTCACTCGAAATAACTCAAAAAGTATAAGTGGTAGGGAGACCAAACTTGGCACAGAGAGACTGTGGGAGGGGACCTACATGCCCACCGAGTTTGGTGGGTGAGGCTTATTCCTATGACGTAGCTGTCATTGACTCCCATTATAAGAAAAATTTGCTCACTCGAAATAACTCAAAAAGTACAAGTGCTCATTGGACCAAACTTGGTGTGTATAGTCCCCAGGGGGCCCCCCAGGTGTCCACCAAGTTTGGTGGTCCTAGGCCCCTCCCTTCCTATGGCTGCCATAGACTCCCATTCATTTTCGGCCCAAGTGCAGGTCAGGCTGGGAAGGTGGTATCGAGCTGGGAGTTGGTTCCCCGTGCTCAGCAGGTCCCCCCGAGTCTGTAGACACCTCACTTGCCCATGTTCATTGACCTTCGGAAATTGAGCATTTCATGAATGGGGGGTGATTTTTTACTAAGTCCCACAGCCAAAAAGGACTCTGTGGAATGGGGGTTAGGGTTAGGGTTAGGGTTAGGGTTAGGGGTTAGGGTTAGGGTTAGGGTTAGGGTTAGGGTAAGGGTTAGGGTTAGGGTTAGGGTAAGGGTTAGGGTTAGTGGGTTAGGGTTAGGGTTAGGGTTAGGGTTAGGATATAGGATGAGGGTTAGGGTTAGGGTAAGGGGACAAAACCCCGAACGGCACCCCCCTGCCATTAGGCCATATGGCCATAAGTCCTGATAGGAAGGTAGCAGAGACCAGAGACACATATCCCCGGATTCAGCAGGACAAGGGCTATCCACTGACTTTTGAACCATGGGGGGTGGAGCCACGGGGGCGGAGCTACGACCGGAAACAACTTTGTTTTGCTTAGGGTTAGGGTTAGGGTTAGGGTTAGGGTTAGGGTTAGGGGTTAGGGTTAGGGTTAGGGTTAGGGTTAGGGTTAGGGTTAGGGTTAGGGTTAGGATATAGGATGAAAACCAGAAAATGGATTTGCTCACTCGAAATAACTCAAAAAGTATAAGTGGTAGGGAGACCAAACTTGGCACAGAGAGACTGTGGGAGGGGACCTACATGCCCACCGAGTTTGGTGGGTGAGGCTTATTCCTATGACGTAGCTGTCATTGACTCCCATTATAAGAAAAATTTGCTCACTCGAAATAACTCAAAAAGTACAAGTGCTCATTGGACCAAACTTGGTGTGTATAGTCCCCAGGGGGCCCCCCAGGTGTCCACCAAGTTTGGTGGTCCTAGGCCCCTCCCTTCCTATGGCTGCCATAGACTCCCATTCATTTTCGGCCCAAGTGCAGGTCAGGCTGGGAAGGTGGTATCGAGCTGGGAGTTGGTTCCCCGTGCTCAGCAGGTCCCCCCGAGTCTGTAGACACCTCACTTGCCCATGTTCATTGACCTTCGGAAATTGAGCATTTCATGAATGGGGGGTGATTTTTTACTAAGTCCCACAGCCAAAAAGGACTCTGTGGAATGGGGGTTAGGGTTAGGGTTAGGGTTAGGGTTAGGGGTTAGGGTTAGGGTTAGGGTTAGGGTTAGGGTAAGGGTTAGGGTTAGGGTTAGGGTAAGGGTTAGGGTTAGTGGGTTAGGGTTAGGGTTAGGGTTAGGGTTAGGATATAGGATGAGGGTTAGGGTTAGGGTAAGGGGACAAAACCCCGAACGGCACCCCCCTGCCATTAGGCCATATGGCCATAAGTCCTGATAGGAAGGTAGCAGAGACCAGAGACACATATCCCCGGATTCAGCAGGACAAGGGCTATCCACTGACTTTTGAACCATGGGGGGTGGAGCCACGGGGGCGGAGCTACGACCGGAAACAACTTTGTTTTGCTTAGGGTTAGGGTTAGGGTTAGGGTTAGGGTTAGGGTTAGGGGTTAGGGTTAGGGTTAGGGTTAGGGTTAGGGTTAGGGTTAGGGTTAGGGTTAGGGTTAGGGTTAGGGTTAGGGGTTAGGGTTGGGTTAGGGTTAGGGTTAGGGTTAGGGTTAGGGTTAGGGTTAGGGTTAGGGTTAGGGTTAGGGAGGGTTAGGGTTAGGGTAAGGGGACAAAACCCCGAACGGCACCCCCCTGCCATTAGGCCATATGGCCATAAGTCCTGATAGGAAGGTAGCAGAGACCAGAGACACATATCCCCGGATTCAGCAGGACAAGGGCTATCCACTGACTTTTGAACCATGGGGGGTGGAGCCACGGGGGCGGAGCTACGACCGGAAACAACTTTGTTTTGCTTATATCTCCGGAACGGAAGGTCGTAGAGACACGGGGACAAGTCGAGCGTGTTCACAAGGGTCGTATTATGTCTGACGGAAGTCATCTCCGAGTCTCTACGACCTTCCGTTCCGAAGATAATCGGCAAAAACCGTTTCCACATTGAAATGAATGGAACGCGATTTTCTCAAAAATTGACTAAGTCCCACAGCCAAAACGGACTCTGTGGAATGTTGTTAGGAGCACGTTTCAGGCCATTTGGAGTCGATCGGTACCTATTTCGGAGACATGATTTTTGACAAAATACTTCGTAAATTTCCCAAAATTTTCACCAAGTCCCAGAGTCAAAAACCCTAGTTCCAGGTAAGTATTACGTACACAAGCACTCCCCTATTCCCGGTTAGGGTTAGGCATTGTTAGGGTTAGGGTTAGGGTTAGGGTTAGGGTAAGGGGTAGGGTTAGGGTTAGGGTTAGGGTTAGGATATAGGATGAAAACCAGAAAATGGATTTGCTCACTCGAAATAACTCAAAAAGTATAAGTGGTAGGGAGACCAAACTTGGCACAGAGAGACTGTGGGAGGGGACCTACATGCCCACCGAGTTTGGTGGGTGAGGCTTATTCCTATGACGTAGCTGTCATTGACTCCCATTATAAGAAAAATTTGCTCACTCGAAATAACTCAAAAAGTACAAGTGCTCATTGGACCAAACTTGGTGTGTATAGTCCCCAGGGGGCCCCCCAGGTGTCCACCAAGTTTGGTGGTCCTAGGCCCCTCCCTTCCTATGGCTGCCATAGACTCCCATTCATTTTCGGCCCAAGTGCAGGTCAGGCTGGGAAGGTGGTATCGAGCTGGGAGTTGGTTCCCCGTGCTCAGCAGGTCCCCCCGAGTCTGTAGACACCTCACTTGCCCATGTTCATTGACCTTCGGAAATTGAGCATTTCATGAATGGGGGGTGATTTTTTACTAAGTCCCACAGCCAAAAAGGACTCTGTGGAATGGGGGTTAGGGTTAGGGTTAGGGTTAGGGTTAGGGGTTAGGGTTAGGGTTAGGGTTAGGGTTAGGGTAAGGGTTAGGGTTAGGGTTAGGGTAAGGGTTAGGGTTAGTGGGTTAGGGTTAGGGTTAGGGTTAGGGTTAGGATATAGGATGAGGGTTAGGGTTAGGGTAAGGGGACAAAACCCCGAACGGCACCCCCCTGCCATTAGGCCATATGGCCATAAGTCCTGATAGGAAGGTAGCAGAGACCAGAGACACATATCCCCGGATTCAGCAGGACAAGGGCTATCCACTGACTTTTGAACCATGGGGGGTGGAGCCACGGGGGCGGAGCTACGACCGGAAACAACTTTGTTTTGCTTAGGGTTAGGGTTAGGGTTAGGGTTAGGGTTAGGGTTAGGGTTAGGGGGTTAGGGTTAGGGTTAGGGTTAGGGTTAGGGTAAGGGTTAGGGTTAGGGTTAGGGTTAGGGTTAGGGTTAGGGTTAGGGTTAGGGTTAGGGTTAGGGTTAGGGTTAGGGTTAGGGTAAGGGTAAGGGGACAAAACCCCGAACGGCACCCCCCTGCCATTAGGCCATATGGCCATAAGTCCTGATAGGAAGGTAGCAGAGACCAGAGACACATATCCCCGGATTCAGCAGGACAAGGGCTATCCACTGACTTTTGAACCATGGGGGGTGGAGCCACGGGGGCGGAGCTACGACCGGAAACAACTTTGTTTTGCTTATATCTCCGGAACGGAAGGTCGTAGAGACACGGGGACAAGTCGAGCGTGTTCACAAGGGTCGTATTATGTCTGACGGAAGTCATCTCCGAGTCTCTACGACCTTCCGTTCCGAAGATAATCGGCAAAAACCGTTTCCACATTGAAATGAATGGAACGCGATTTTCTCAAAAATTGACTAAGTCCCACAGCCAAAACGGACTCTGTGGAATGTTGTTAGGAGCACGTTTCAGGCCATTTGGAGTCGATCGGTACCTATTTCGGAGACATGATTTTTGACAAAATACTTCGTAAATTTCCCAAAATTTTCACCAAGTCCCAGAGTCAAAAACCCTAGTTCCAGGTAAGTATTACGTACACAAGCACTCCCCTATTCCCGGTTAGGGTTAGGCATTGTTAGGGTTAGGGTTAGGGTTAGGGTTAGGGTAAGGGGTAGGGTTAGGGTTAGGGTTAGGGTTAGGATATAGGATGAAAACCAGAAAATGGATTTGCTCACTCGAAATAACTCAAAAAGTATAAGTGGTAGGGAGACCAAACTTGGCACAGAGAGACTGTGGGAGGGGACCTACATGCCCACCGAGTTTGGTGGGTGAGGCTTATTCCTATGACGTAGCTGTCATTGACTCCCATTATAAGAAAAATTTGCTCACTCGAAATAACTCAAAAAGTACAAGTGCTCATTGGACCAAACTTGGTGTGTATAGTCCCCAGGGGGCCCCCCAGGTGTCCACCAAGTTTGGTGGTCCTAGGCCCCTCCCTTCCTATGGCTGCCATAGACTCCCATTCATTTTCGGCCCAAGTGCAGGTCAGGCTGGGAAGGTGGTATCGAGCTGGGAGTTGGTTCCCCGTGCTCAGCAGGTCCCCCCGAGTCTGTAGACACCTCACTTGCCCATGTTCATTGACCTTCGGAAATTGAGCATTTCATGAATGGGGGGTGATTTTTTACTAAGTCCCACAGCCAAAAAGGACTCTGTGGAATGGGGGTTAGGGTTAGGGTTAGGGTTAGGGTTAGGGGTTAGGGTTAGGGTTAGGGTTAGGGTTAGGGTAAGGGTTAGGGTTAGGGTTAGGGTAAGGGTTAGGGTTAGTGGGTTAGGGTTAGGGTTAGGGTTAGGGTTAGGATATAGGATGAGGGTTAGGGTTAGGGTAAGGGGACAAAACCCCGAACGGCACCCCCCTGCCATTAGGCCATATGGCCATAAGTCCTGATAGGAAGGTAGCAGAGACCAGAGACACATATCCCCGGATTCAGCAGGACAAGGGCTATCCACTGACTTTTGAACCATGGGGGGTGGAGCCACGGGGGCGGAGCTACGACCGGAAACAACTTTGTTTTGCTTAGGGTTAGGGTTAGGGTTAGGGTTAGGGTTAGGGTTAGGGGTTAGGGTTAGGGTTAGGGTTAGGGTTAGGGTTAGGGTTAGGGTTAGGGTTAGGATATAGGATGAAAACCAGAAAATGGATTTGCTCACTCGAAATAACTCAAAAAGTATAAGTGGTAGGGAGACCAAACTTGGCACAGAGAGACTGTGGGAGGGGACCTACATGCCCACCGAGTTTGGTGGGTGAGGCTTATTCCTATGACGTAGCTGTCATTGACTCCCATTATAAGAAAAATTTGCTCACTCGAAATAACTCAAAAAGTACAAGTGCTCATTGGACCAAACTTGGTGTGTATAGTCCCCAGGGGGCCCCCCAGGTGTCCACCAAGTTTGGTGGTCCTAGGCCCCTCCCTTCCTATGGCTGCCATAGACTCCCATTCATTTTCGGCCCAAGTGCAGGTCAGGCTGGGAAGGTGGTATCGAGCTGGGAGTTGGTTCCCCGTGCTCAGCAGGTCCCCCCGAGTCTGTAGACACCTCACTTGCCCATGTTCATTGACCTTCGGAAATTGAGCATTTCATGAATGGGGGGTGATTTTTTACTAAGTCCCACAGCCAAAAAGGACTCTGTGGAATGGGGGTTAGGGTTAGGGTTAGGGTTAGGGTTAGGGGTTAGGGTTAGGGTTAGGGTTAGGGTTAGGGTAAGGGTTAGGGTTAGGGTTAGGGTAAGGGTTAGGGTTAGTGGGTTAGGGTTAGGGTTAGGGTTAGGGTTAGGATATAGGATGAGGGTTAGGGTTAGGGTAAGGGGACAAAACCCCGAACGGCACCCCCCTGCCATTAGGCCATATGGCCATAAGTCCTGATAGGAAGGTAGCAGAGACCAGAGACACATATCCCCGGATTCAGCAGGACAAGGGCTATCCACTGACTTTTGAACCATGGGGGGTGGAGCCACGGGGGCGGAGCTACGACCGGAAACAACTTTGTTTTGCTTAGGGTTAGGGTTAGGGTTAGGGTTAGGGTTAGGGTTAGGGGTTAGGGTTAGGGTTAGGGTTAGGGTTAGGGTTAGGGTTAGGGTTAGGGTTAGGGTTAGGGGTTAGGGTTGGGTTAGGGTTAGGGTTAGGGTTAGGGTTAGGGTTAGGGTTAGGGTTAGGGTTAGGGTTAGGGTTAGGGTTAGGGTTAGGGAGGGTTAGGGTTAGGGTAAGGGGACAAAACGGTTAGGGTTAGGGTTAGGGTTAGGGTTAGGGTTAGGGTTAGGGTTAGGGTTAGGGTTAGGGTTAGGGTTAGGGTTAGGGTTAGGGTTAGGGTTAGGGTTAGGGTTAGGGTTAGGGTTAGGGTTAGGGTTAGGATAAGGCAAGAGTGCCACTTCAGAGGGTCTAATTCGGAACCCTTAACAGTGATTCATAGCTCCGAAACTTTGGCTACCCCCCCATTTTCGGGGACGCTCTATCTAGCAGTACCAATGAATAAGGGGTGGGAACTTCCGGTCCGGAGTTATTAGCCAATCACGTTAAAACGCCTATATCTCCTGAACGGAAGGTCGTAGAGACCTGGGGACAAGTCAGGCGTGTTCAGAAGGGTCAAATTATGTCTGACGGAAGTCACTTCCGAGTCTCTACGAGCTTTCGTTCGGGAGTTATGACGCAAAATGTAGTCGCTGAGCGCCACCTTTGACGTGGTGATTCAGTACCCTTAACAGTGATTCACAGCATCGAAACTTCGGCTACCCCCCCATTTGTGGGCCCGCTGAATCTCACAGTACCAATGAATAAGGTTTTGGACCTTCCGTTCCGGAGATATAGACGTTTTAACATTCTTGTCACTGATTGGCCCATAACTCCGGAAGTGAATGTCGTAGAGACTCGTGGGGGGTACCATTGGAAAGCCCATGGCTGAATTATGTGGGACGGATCAACTTTCCAAATCTCTAGGACCTTCCGTTCGGGAGTTATTCAACATAAACCGTTTCCCCATTGAAATGAGCGTAGTGTGGCTTTAGGGTAAGGGTAAGGGTTAGGGTTAGGGTTAGGGTTAGGGTTAGGGTTAGGGGTTAGGGTTAGGGTTAGGGTTAGGGTTAGGGTTAGGGTTAGGGGGTTAGGGTTAGGGTTAGGGTTAGGGTTAGGGTTAGGGGTTAGGGTATAGGGCTAAAACCCCTAAAGTTACCCCCGTAACTTAGGGTTAGGGTTAGGGTTAGGGTTAGGGGTTAGGGTTAGGGTTAGGGTAAGGGTTAGGGTTAGGGTTAGGGTTAGGAATAGGGGTATTAGCCACGATTAGTCAAAAAAGGATTAGTTATTTTGATTTATCTCTTGATAGGAAGGTCGTAGCGACTCGAAAGTATGCTCCGCCCCCACTAATTCGTAGGCGGGCTTTCCAACGGTAGCACCCGTTTGTCTGTGGGACCTTCCGTTGCGGAGATACGGGTTAGGGTTAGGGTTAGGGGTTAGGGTTAGGGTTAGGGTTAGGGGTTAGGGTTAGGGTTAGGGTTAGGGTTAGGGGTTAGGGTTAGGGTTAGGGTAGGATAAGGGGCAAAAACCCCTTATGCCGAACCCCGGCATAAGCTTAAGAGGCAATAAGGGTTAGGGTTAGGGTTAGGGTTAGGGTTAGGGTTAGGGGGTTAGGGTTAGGGTTAGGATAAGGCAAGAGTGCCACTTCAGAGGGTCTAATTCGGAACCCTTAACAGTGATTCATAGCTCCGAAACTTTGGCTACCCCCCCATTTTCGGGGACGCTCTATCTAGCAGTACCAATGAATAAGGGGTGGGAACTTCCGGTCCGGAGTTATTAGCCAATCACGTTAAAACGCCTATATCTCCTGAACGGAAGGTCGTAGAGACCTGGGGACAAGTCAGGCGTGTTCAGAAGGGTCAAATTATGTCTGACGGAAGTCACTTCCGAGTCTCTACGAGCTTTCGTTCGGGAGTTATGACGCAAAATGTAGTCGCTGAGCGCCACCTTTGACGTGGTGATTCAGTACCCTTAACAGTGATTCACAGCATCGAAACTTCGGCTACCCCCCCATTTGTGGGCCCGCTGAATCTCACAGTACCAATGAATAAGGTTTTGGACCTTCCGTTCCGGAGATATAGACGTTTTAACATTCTTGTCACTGATTGGCCCATAACTCCGGAAGTGAATGTCGTAGAGACTCGTGGGGGGTACCATTGGAAAGCCCATGGCTGAATTATGTGGGACGGATCAACTTTCCAAATCTCTAGGACCTTCCGTTCGGGAGTTATTCAACATAAACCGTTTCCCCATTGAAATGAGCGTAGTGTGGCTTTAGGGTAAGGGTAAGGGTTAGGGTTAGGGTTAGGGTTAGGGTTAGGGTTAGGGGTTAGGGTTAGGGTTAGGGTTAGGGTTAGGGTTAGGGGGTTAGGGTTAGGGTTAGGGTTAGGGTTAGGGTTAGGGGTTAGGGTATAGGGCTAAAACCCCTAAAGTTACCCCCGTAACTTAGGGTTAGGGTTAGGGTTAGGGTTAGGGTTAGGGTTAGGGTTAGGGTAAGGGGTGGGTTAGGGTTAGGGTTAGGGTTAGGGTTAGGGTTAGGGTTAGGGTAAGGGGACAAAACCCCGAACGGCACCCCCCTGCCATTAGGCCATATGGCCATAAGTCCTGATAGGAAGGTAGCAGAGACCAGAGACACATATCCCCGGATTCTGCAAGACCAGGGCTATCCACTGATACTCGAAGCTTTGGGGGCGGAGCCACGGGGGCGGAGCTACGACCGGAAACAACTTTGTTTTGCTTATATCTCAGGAACGGAAGGTCGTAGAGACACGGGGACAAGTCGAGCGTGTTCACAAGGGTCGTATTATGTCTGACGGAAGTCACTTCCGAGTCTCTACGACCTTTCGTTCCGAAGATAATCGGCAAAAACCGTTTCCGCATTGAAATGAATGGAACGCGATTTTCTCCAAAATTGACTAAGTCCCACAGCCAAAAAGGACTCTGTGGAATGTTGTTAGGAGCACGTTTCAGGCCATTTGGAGTCATTTGGTACCTGTTTTGGACACATGATTTTTTAGAAAATACTTGGTCAATTTCCCAAAATTTTTACCAAGTCCCACACCCAAAACGGACCCTGGGGAAAGTTGTTAGGAGCATGTTTCAGGCCATTTGGAGTCATTTGGTACCTATTTTGGAGACATGATTTTTGAGAAAATACTTGGTCAATTTCCCAAAATTTTTACCAAGTCCCACACCCAAGACGGGTTAGGGTTAGGGTTAGGGTTAGGATAAGGGTTAGGGTTAGGGTTAGGGTTAGGGTATAGGATGAGGGTTAGGGGGTTAGGGTTAGGGTTAGGGTTAGGGGTTAGGGTTAGGGTTAGGGTTAGGGTTAGGGTAAGGGTTAGGGTTAGGGTTAGGGTTAGGGTTAGGGTTAGGGTAAGGGTAAGGGTTAGGGTTAGGGTTAGGGTTAGGGTAAGGGGACAAAACCCCGAACGGCACCCCCCTGCCATTAGGCCATATGGCCATAAGTCCTGATAGGAAGGTAGCAGAGACCAGAGACACATATCCCCGGATTCAGCAGGACAGGGGCTATCCACTGACCTTTGAACCATGGGGGGTGGAGCCACGGGGGCGGAGCTACGACCGGAAACAACTTTGTTTTGCTTATATCTCCGGACCGGAAGGTCGTAGAGACACGGGGACAAGTCAGGCGTGTTCACAAGGGTCGAATTATGTCTGACGGAAGTCACTTCCGAGTCTCTACGACCTTTCGTTCCGGAGATAATCGGCAAAAACCGTTTCCGCATTGAAATGAGTGGAACTCGATTTTCTCGAAAAGTTCCTAAGTCCCACAGCCAAAAAGGACCCTGGGGAAAGTTGTTAGGAGCACGTTTCAGGCCATTTGGAGTCAATTGGTACCTATTTTGGACGCATGATTTTTGACAAAATACTTGGTCAATTTCCCAAAATTTTTACCAAGTCCCTCAGTCAAAAACCCTAGTTAGGGTTAGGGTTAGGGTTAGGGTTGGGTAGGGTTAGGGTTAGGGTTAGGTGTAAGTAATCTATCTCGATAGTTCCCCCCGTGGCATCCGACGATAACCACGGTTTGGTGTAGAGAACTAAAGGCAAGGCACGGGCCGGCGCTTGTCAACTAGAACCCCTCCTCGCTGTGCATCACACTTCCAAGAAGAACACTCCGAGATAAGCCTAAGTTTTTAAAGACGACCATGTCAGTCTGGTTTTCAGAGAATCTTCTAAAACCAGACAGATCAACCTATTTGAAGTCTAATTTGAAAGCCTGGTTGGGTGGTTTAAAACTAAAATTTGAGACACATCATCAGTGGTGGACCCCGGGGTCTTCGGGTGTTTCGGCCATTACCACCAGACACCCTACCCGAGGGAAGCCCAGACGGGATTGATCATGTCCCGCTGTGTGTCACTCGTCCAATTGGATTTATCCCTATTGGAAGTTTGTTTGAAGAGCACGAGGTAAGCAAATGTAAGGTAAGTAATTTAAAGTAAGTATTAAGTCTAAGTATTAAGTTAGTTTAATAAGTGAGCCTAAATTCTAAGGTTTTTGTCATGGTTTTTAATTAAATGAGACCTACCTTCTCCGCTGTTCCGACCGGGAGTATGTTTCCCCTCTTGAGGGGGGCGGGGGCAGGGGCACCCACAAGAGTCCCCCCCAGGAGTGACCAGGACCAGCCCCGACCAAGCGTTGCCTTCCCAGTCACCCCAGGAGAAGGAAGGAACCAGGCCAGCCATGCAAGCATTGCCTCCTGGAACCCCCAAGACTACCGTCCCAACCCAAAAAGCAATATCCTGTGCCCCATACACCGCACGACTACAGGAAATGCTGCTAAAAAGAATCCATTTCCTGTGCCCCATACACCGCACGACCCCAGGAAATGTTGGATCTTATTTGGGAATGCTGACCGGCCGTCAAGATCCGAAAATTAACAGCTCAGCCTCAACGCCTTATGCGTCGAACATACCCTTCTCGGTCGCGGTTTGAGAATGACAAACCATCAACTTGTTCAAATGCAAAATCGAGTGACATATTCGGAACCGTGGCGGTCAGCCGATCGCTCCGATATATGATATGTCACTCTACGATAAAAATTGAATGTCTAATCACAGAATTAAATTACTTTATATTCTGCAATGCATTCTGGTCCGTTTCTCGAAACCCGGAAGTAGTTTTAACCGCTTCTCGGTCCCGTTTTCTAAGTCCTATGTTGATTTTTAGGGTTGGAATTAACGGGTTAGGGTTAGGGTTAGGGTTAGGGTTTAGGGTAGGGTTAGGGGGTTAGGGTTAGGGTTAGGGTTAGGGTTAGGGTTAGGGTTAGGGTTAGGGTTAGGGTAAGGGTTAGGGTTAGGGTTAGGGTTAGGGGTTAGGGTTAGGGTTAGGGTTAGGGTAAGGGGACAAAACCCCGAACGGCACCCCCCTGCCATTAGGCCATATGGCCATAAGTCCTGATAGGAAGGTAGCAGAGACCAGAGACACATATCCCCGGATTCAGCAGGACAAGGGCTATCCACTGACTTTTGAACCATGGGGGGTGGAGCCACGGGGGCGGAGCTACGACCGGAAACAACTTTGTTTTGCTTATATCTCAGGAACGGAAGGTCGTAGAGACACGGGGACAAGTCGAGCGTGTTCACAAGGGTCGTATTATGTCTGACGGAAGTCATCTCCGAGTCTCTATAACCTTTCGTTCCGGAGATAATCGGCAAAAACCGTTTCCGCATTGAAATGAATGGAACGCTATTTTCTCAAAAATTGACTAAGTCCCACAGCCAAAAAGGACCCTGGGGAAAGTTGTTAGGAGCATGTTTCAGGCCATTTGGAGTCATTTGGTACCTATTTTGGAGACATGATTTTTGACAAAATACTTGGTAAATTTCCCAAAATTTTTACCAAGTCCCACAGTCAAAAACCCTAGTTCCAGGTAAGTATTACGTACACAAGCACTCCCCTATGCCCGGTTAGGGTTAGGGTTAGGGTAAGGGGTTAGGGTTAGGGTTAGGGTTAGGATAAGGGGCAAAAACCCCTTATGCCGAACAGGGTTAGGGTTAGGGTTAGGGTTAGGGTTAGGGGGTTAGGGTTAGGGTTAGGATATAGGATAGGGTTAGGGTTAGGGTTAGGGTTAGGGTTAGGGGGTAGGGTTAGGATAAGGGGCAAAAACCCCTTATGCCGAACCCCGGCATAAGCTTAAGAGGCAATAAGTCCTGATAGGAAGGTGGCATAGACAAGATACACACATCCTCGGATTCAGCAGGACAGGGGCTATCCACTGACCTTTGAACCATGGGGGGTGGAGCCACGGGGGCGGAGCTACGACCGGAAACAACTTTGTTTTGCTTATATCTCAGGAACGGAAGGTCGTAGAGACTCGGGGACAAGTCGAGCGTGTTCACAAGGGTCGTATTATGTCTGACGGAAGTCATCTCCGAGTCTCTACGACCTTTCGTTCCCGAGATAATCGGCAAAAACCGTTTCGCCATTGAAATGAGTGGAACTCGATTTTCTCGAAAAGTTCCTAAGTCCCACAGCCAAAAAGGACTCTGTGGAATGTTGTTAGGAGCACGTTTCAGGCCATAGGGTTAGGGGTTAGGGTTAGGGTTAGGGTTAGGGTTAGGGTTAGGGTTAGGGTTAGGGGTTAGGGTTAGGGTTAGGGTTAGGGTTAGGGTTAGGGTAGGGTTAGGGTTAGGGTTAGGGTTAGGGTTAGGGGGGGTTAGGGTTAGGGTTAGGGTTAGGATAAGGGGCTAAAACCCCGGATGCCGAACCCCGGCATAAGCTTAAGAGGCAATAAGTCCTGATAGGAAGGTGGCATAGACAAGATACACACATCCTCGGATTCAGCAGGACAAGGGCTATCCACTGACACAATAACCATTGGGGGCGGAGTCAAGGGGGTGGAGCTACGCCCGGAAACAACTTTGTTTTCCTTATATCTCCGGAACGGAAGGTCGTAGAGACATGGGGACAAGTCAGGCGTGTTCACAAGGGTCGAATTATGTCTGACGGAAGTCACTTCCGAGTCTCTACGACCTTCCGTTCCGAAGATAATCGGTAAAAACCGTTTCCGCATTGAAATGAATGGAACGCGATTTTCGCAATTAGTTCCTAAGTCCCACACCCAAAAAGGACCCTGGGGAAAGTTGTTAGGAGCACGTTTCAGGCCATTTGGAGTCAATTGGTACCTATTTCGAAGACATGATTTTTGACAAAATACTTGGTAAATTTTCCAAATTTTTTACCAAGTCCCACATTCAAAAACCCTAGTTCCAGGTAAGTATTACGTACACAAGCACTCCCCTATTCCCGGTTAGGGTTAGGCATTGTTAGGGTTAGGCATTGTTAGGGTTAGGCATTGTTAGGGTTAGGGTTAGGGTTAGGGTAGGGTTAGGGTTAGGGTTAGGGTTAGGGTTAGGGTTAGGGTAAGGGTTAGGGTTAGGGTTAGGGTTAGGGTTAGGGTTAGGGTTAGGGTTAGGGTTAGGGTAAGGGGGTTAGGGTTAGGGTTAGGGTTAGGGTTAGGGTTAGGGTTAGGGTTAGGGTTAGGGTTAGGGTAAGGGGACAAAACCCCGAACGGCACCCCCCTGCCATAAGGCCATATGGCCATAAGTCCTGATAGGAAGGTAGCACAGACTAGATACACATATCCCCGGATTCTGCAAGACCAGGGCTATCCACTGATACTCGAACCTTTGGGGGCGGAGCCACGGGGGCGGAGCTACGACCGGAAACAACTTTGTTTTGCTTATATCTCAGGAACGGAAGGTCGTAGAGACACGGGGACAAGTCGAGCGTGTTCACAAGGGTCGTATTATGTCTGACGGAAGTCACTTCCGAGTCTCTACGACCTTCCGTTCCGAAGATAATCGGCAAAAACCGTTTCCGCATTGAAATGAATGGAACGCTATTTTCTCAAAAATTGACTAAGTCCCACAGCCAAAAAGCACTCTGTGGAATGTGGTTAGGAGCACGTTTCAGGCCATTTGGAGTCGATTGGTACCTATGTTGGAGACATGATTCTTGAGAAAATACCTTTTAAATTTTCCAAAATTGGGGTTATTCCATTACATTCATGTTCGGCCCAAGTGGAGGTCAGGCTGGGAAGGTCGTATCGAGCTGGGAGTTGGTTACTCGTACTCGGCAGGTCCCCCCGAGTCTTTAGACACCTCACTTGCCCATGTTTAGTGACCTTCAGAAATTGAGCATTTCATGAATGGGAGGCGATTTTCATTTTTTTTACTAAGTCCCACAGCCAAAAAGTACCTTGGGGAATGGGTTAGGGTTAGGGTTAGGGATAAGGCAAGAGTGCCACTTCAGAGGGTCTAATTCGGAACCCTTAACAGTGATTCATAGCTGCGAAACTTTGGCTACCCCCCCATTTTCGGGGACGCTCTATCTAGCAGTACCAATGAATAAGGGGTGGGAACTTCCGGTCCGGAGTTATTAGCCAATCACGTTAAAACGCCTATATCTCCTGAACGGAAGGTCGTAGAGACCTGGGGACAAGTCAGGTGTGTTCAGAAGGGTCAAATTATGTCTGACGGAAGTCATTTCCGAGTCTCTACGAGCTTTCGTTCGGGAGTTATGACGCAAAATGTAGTCGCTGAGCGCCACCTTTGACGTGGAGATTCAGTACCCTTAACAGTGATTCACAGCATCGAAACTTCGGCTACCCCCCCATTTGTGGGCCCGCTGAATCTCACAGTACCAATGAATAAGGTTTTGGACCTTCCGTTCCGGAGATATAAACGTTTTAACATTCTTGTCACTGATTGGCCCATAACTCCGGAAGTGAATGTCGTAGAGACTCGTGGGGG
>NC_134525.1:34547713-34576827 GCF_027942865.1 Odontesthes bonariensis
TAGGGTTAGGGATAAGGCAAGAGTGCCACTTCAGAGGGTCTAATTCGGAACCCTTAACAGTGATTCATAGCTGCGAAACTTTGGCTACCCCCCCATTTTCGGGGACGCTCTATCTAGCAGTACCAATGAATAAGGGGTGGGAACTTCCGGTCCGGAGTTATTAGCCAATCACGTTAAAACGCCTATATCTCTTGAACGGAAGGTCGTAGAGACCTGGGGACAAGTCAGGCGTGTTCATAAGGGTCGAATTATGTCTGACGGAAGTCACTTCCGAGTCTCTACGAGCTTTCGTTCGGGAGTTATGACGCAAAATGTAGTCGCTGAGCGCCACCTTTGACGTGGTGATTCAGTACCCTTAACAGTGATTCACAGCATCGAAACTTCGGCTACCCCCCCATTTGTGGGCCCGCTGAATATCACAGTACCAATGAATAAGGTTTTGGACCTTCCGTTCCGGAGATATAGACGTTTTAACATTCTTGTCACTGATTGGCCCATAACTCCGGAAGTGAATGTCGTAGAGACTCGTGGGGGGTACCATTGGAAAGCCCATGGCCAAATTATGTGGGACGGATCAACTTTCCAAATCTCTAGGACCTTCCGTTCGGGAGTTATTCAACAAAAACCGTTTCCCCATTGAAATGAGCGTAGTGTGGCTTTAATTTTTTTTCAACAAGTCCCACAGCCAAAAGGGACCCTGGGGAATGTTGTTAGGAGCACGTTTCAGGCCATTTGGAGTCGATTGGTACCTATTTTGGAGACATGGTTTTTTAACAAAATGCTCATGATAAAATGTATTTTCCATAGGAAATGCATGGGACCGCATTTGGTGGAAAGGTTGTAAGCTATTTTGTCCAAAAAGTTGTGATTCAGTAGCATAAACAGTGATTATAGTCAATAACTTAGGGTTAGGGTTAGGGTTAGGGTTAGGGTTAGGGTAAGGGGGTTAGGGTTAGGGTTAGGGTTAGGGTTAGGTTAGGGTTAGGGTTAGGGTTAGGGTTAGGGTTAGGGTTGGGTTAGGTTTAAGTAATCTATCTCGATAGTTCCCCCCGTGGCATCCGACGATAGGGTTAGGGTTAGGGTTAGGGTTAGGGTTAGGGTTAGGGTTAGGGTTAGGGTTAGGGTTAGGGTTAGGGTTAGGGTTAGGATAAGGGGCAAAAACCCCTTATGCCGAACCCCGGCATAAGCTCAAGAGGCAATAAGTCCTGATAGGAAGGTGGCATAGACAAGATACACACATCCTCGGATTCAGCAGGACAAGGGCTATCCACTGACCTTTGAACCATGAGGGGTGGAGCCACGGGGGCGGAGCTACGACCGGAAACAACTTTGTTTTGCTTATATCTCAGGAACGGAAGGTCGTAGAGACACGGGGACAAGTCGAGCGTGTTCACAAGGGTCGTATTATGTCTGACGGAAGTCACTTCCGAGTCTCTATGATGTTTCGTTCCAAAGTTATTCAACAAAAACCGTTTCCGCATTGAAATGAGTGGAACGCGATTTTCTCGAAAAGTTCCTAAGTCCCACAGCCAAAAAGGACCCTGGGGAAAGTTGTTAGGAGCACGTTTCAGGCCATTTGGAGTCAATTGGTACCTATTTTGGACGCATGATTTTTGACAAAATACTTGGTAAATTTCCCAAATTTTTTACCAAGTCCCACAGTGAAAAACCCTAGTTCCAGGTAAGTATTACGTACACAAGCACTCCCCTATGCCCGGTTAGGGTTAGGCAGGGTTAGGGTTAGGCAGGGTTAGGGTTAGGGTTAGGGTTAGGGTTAGGGTTAGGGGTTAGGGTTAGGGTTAGGGTTAGGGTTAGGGTTAGGATAAGGGGTTAGGGTTAGGGTTAGGGTTAGGGTTAGGGTTAGGGTAAGGGGACAGGGTTAGGGTTAGGGTTAGGGTTAGGGGGTTAGGGTTAGGGTTAGGGTTAGGGTTAGGGTTAGGGTTAGGGTTAGGGTTAGGGTTAGGGTTAGGGTTAGGGTAAGGGGACAAAACCCCGAACGGCACCCCCCTGCCATTAGGCCATATGGCCATAAGTCCTGATAGGAAGGTGGCATAGACAAGATACACACATCCTCGGATTCAGCAGGACAAGGGCTATCCACTGACACAATAACCATTGGGGGCGGAGTCAAGGGGGTGGAGCTAGGGTTAGGGTTAGGGTTAGGGTTAGGGTTAGGGTTAGGGTTAGGGTTAGGGTTAGGGTAGGGTTAGGGTTAGGGTTAGGGTTAGGGTTAGGGTTAGGGTTAGGGTTAGGGTTAGGGTAAGGGTTAGGGTTAGGGTTAGGGTTAGGGTTAGGGTTAGGAATAGGGGTATTAGCCACGATTAGTCAAAAAAGGATTAGTTATTTTGATTTATCTCTTGATAGGAAGGTCGTAGCGACTCGAAAGTATGCTCCGCCCCCACTAATTCGTAGGCGGGCTTTCCAACGGTAGCACCCGTTTGTCTGTGGGACCTTCCGTTGCGGAGATACGTCACTTCCTTTGGTGAAAATGTCTGTATCTCGGGAACCGTAAGTCGTAGAGACTCGGGGACAAGTCAGGCGTGTTCACAAGGGTCGAATTATGTCTGACGGAAGTCATCTCCGAGTCTCTACGACCTTTCGTTCCCGAGATAATCGGCAAAAACCGTTTCGCCATTGAAATGAGTGGAAGTCGATTTTCTCGAAAAGTTCCCAAGTCCCATAGCCAAAAAGGACCCTGGGGAAAGTTGTTAGGAGCACGTTTCAGGCCATTTGGAGTCAATTGGTACCTATTTTGGAGACATGATTTTTGGGGGTTAGGGTTAGGGTTAGGGTTAGGGAATAGGGGTATTAGCCACGATTATTAGGGTTAGGGTTAGGATATAGGATGAAAACCAGAAAATGGATTTGCTCACTCGAAATAACTCAAAAAGTATAAGTGGTAGGGAGACCAAACTTGGCACAGAGACACTGTGGGAGGGGACCTACATGCCCACCGAGTTTGGTGGGTGTGGCTTATTCCTATGACGTAGCTGTCATTGACTCCCATTATAAGAAAAATTTGCTCACTCGAAATAACTCAAAAAGTACAAGTGCTCATTGGACCAAACTTGGTGTGTATAGTCCCCAGGGGGCCCCCCAGGTGTCCCCCAAGTTTGGTGATCCTAGGCCCCTCCCTTCTTATGGCTGCCGTAGACTCCCATTCATTTTCGGCCCAAGTGCAGGTCAGGCTGGGAAGGTGGTATCGAGCTGGGAGTTGGTTCCTCGTGCTCAGCAGGTCCCCCCGAGTCTGTAGACACCTCACTTGCCCATGTTGAGTGACCTTCGGAAATTGAGCATTTCATGAATGGGAGGTGATTTTTGACCAAGTCCCACAGCCAAAAGGGACCCTGGGGAAAGTTGTTAGGAGCACGTTTCAGGCCATTTGGAGTCGATTGGTACCTATTTTGGAGACATGATTTTTGACAAAATACTTGGGTTAGGGTTAGGGTTAGGGTTAGGGGTTAGGGTTAGGAAACTAGGGTTTGTCCGTTCCTCCAACGAGGAAGCGGAGGGGCACTCTCAGCCCTGCCTTTCGCTACAATGTCCCTATGAAAAATAAATTGGGTTAACATAATCAGATATAAATTAAACTTTCTCTTTCCCTTACTTCCGTCTAATTAGGTTCACATTTTCGCATTCTTTAGCTTAGTTATTGTTCTTTTCACACCTCCTTCACAACGTTTCGACATATTTTTGTCTTCATCAGGTGTTAGGTGCGTTCTATTCCCTATTTTCCTTTTTCCGAACATTTCGTTGGATTCGTAACGCATTAATTTAGCTTAGGCACCCCCTTCACTATGCACAGCCATCTACCTCCTTATATTAGGGTTGGGAAGTGGGCGGGGCTTCGGTTAGGGTTAGGAATTGGGCCTCCATTGAGGTTAGGTTTAGGGTTGGGGCCCAGGTTAGGGTTAGGGTTAGGGTTAGGGTTAGGGTAGGGTTAGGGTTAGGATATAGGATGAAAACCAGAAAATGGATTTGCTCACTCGAAATAACTCAAAAAGTATAAGTGGTAGGGAGACCAAACTTGGCACAGAGACACTGTGGGAGGGGACCTACATGCCCACCGAGTTTGGTGGGTGTGGCTTATTCCTATGACGTAGCTGTCATTGACTCCCATTATAAGAAAAATTTGCTCACTCGAAATAACTCAAAAAGTACAAGTGCTCATTGGACCAAACTTGGTGTGTATAGTCCCCAGGGGGCCCCCCAGGTGTCCCCCAAGTTTGGTGATCCTAGGCCCCTCCCTTCTTATGGCTGCCGTAGACTCCCATTCATTTTCGGCCCAAGTGCAGGTCAGGCTGGGAAGGTGGTATCGAGCTGGGAGTTGGTTCCTCGTGCTCAGCAGGTCCCCCCGAGTCTGTAGACACCTCACTTGCCCATGTTGAGTGACCTTCGGAAATTGAGCATTTCATGAATGGGAGGTGATTTTTGACCAAGTCCCACAGCCAAAAGGGACCCTGGGGAAAGTTGTTAGGAGCACGTTTCAGGCCATTTGGAGTCGATTGGTACCTATTTTGGAGACATGATTTTTGACAAAATACTTGGGTTAGGGTTAGGGTTAGGGTTAGGGGTTAGGGTTAGGAAACTAGGGTTTGTCCGTTCCTCCAACGAGGAAGCGGAGGGGCACTCTCAGCCCTGCCTTTCGCTACAATGTCCCTATGAAAAATAAATTGGGTTAACATAATCAGATATAAATTAAACTTTCTCTTTCCCTTACTTCCGTCTAATTAGGTTCACATTTTCGCATTCTTTAGCTTAGTTATTGTTCTTTTCACACCTCCTTCACAACGTTTCGACATATTTTTGTCTTCATCAGGTGTTAGGTGCGTTCTATTCCCTATTTTCCTTTTTCCGAACATTTCGTTGGATTCGTAACGCATTAATTTAGCTTAGGCACCCCCTTCACTATGCACAGCCATCTACCTCCTTATATTAGGGTTGGGAAGTGGGCGGGGCTTCGGTTAGGGTTAGGAATTGGGCCTCCATTGAGGTTAGGTTTAGGGTTGGGGCCCAGGTTAGGGTTAGGGTTAGGGTTAGGGTTAGGGTAGGGTTAGGGTTAGGATATAGGATGAAAACCAGAAAATGGATTTGCTCACTCGAAATAACTCAAAAAGTATAAGTGGTAGGGAGACCAAACTTGGCACAGAGACACTGTGGGAGGGGACCTACATGCCCACCGAGTTTGGTGGGTGTGGCTTATTCCTATGACGTAGCTGTCATTGACTCCCATTATAAGAAAAATTTGCTCACTCGAAATAACTCAAAAAGTACAAGTGCTCATTGGACCAAACTTGGTGTGTATAGTCCCCAGGGGGCCCCCCAGGTGTCCCCCAAGTTTGGTGATCCTAGGCCCCTCCCTTCTTATGGCTGCCGTAGACTCCCATTCATTTTCGGCCCAAGTGCAGGTCAGGCTGGGAAGGTGGTATCGAGCTGGGAGTTGGTTCCTCGTGCTCAGCAGGTCCCCCCGAGTCTGTAGACACCTCACTTGCCCATGTTGAGTGACCTTCGGAAATTGAGCATTTCATGAATGGGAGGTGATTTTTGACCAAGTCCCACAGCCAAAAGGGACCCTGGGGAAAGTTGTTAGGAGCACGTTTCAGGCCATTTGGAGTCGATTGGTACCTATTTTGGAGACATGATTTTTGACAAAATACTTGGGTTAGGGTTAGGGTTAGGGGTTAGGGGTTAGGGGGTAGGGTTAGGGTTAGGGGTTAGGGGGTAGGGTTAGGGTTAGGGTTAGGGTTAGGGTAAGGGTAGGGTTAGGGGGTTAGGGTTAGGGTTAGGGTTAGGGTTAGGGTTAGGGTTAGGATAAGGGGCAAAAACCCCTTATGCCGAACCCCGGCATAAGCTTAGGAGGCAATAAGTCCTGATAGGAAGGTGGCATAGACAAGATACACACATCCTCGGATTCAGCAGGACAGGGGCTATCCGCTGACCTTTGAACCATGGGGGGTGGAGCCACGGGGGCGGAGCTACGACCGGAAACAACTTTGTTTTGCTTATATCTCCGGAACGGAAGGTCGTAGAGACACGGGGACAAGTCAGTCGTGTTCACAAGGGTCGAATTATGTCTGACGGAAGTCATCTCCGAGTCTCTACGACCTTTCGTTCCGAAGATAATCGGCGAAAACCGTTTCGCCATTGAAATGAGTGGAACTCGATTTTCTCGAAAAGTTCCTAAGTCCCACAGCCAAAAAGGACCCTGGGGAAAGTTGTTAGGAGCACGTTTCAGGCCATTTGGAGTCAATTGGTACCTATTTTGGACGCATGATTTTTGACAAAATACTTGGTAAATTTCCCAAATTTTTTACCAAGTCCCACAGTGAAAAACCCTAGTTCCAGGTAAGTATTACGTACACAAGCACTACCCTATTCCCGGTTAGGGTTAGGCATTGTTAGGGTTAGGGGTTAGGGTTAGGGTTAGGGTTAGAGGGTTAGGTTTAAGTAATCTATCTCGATAGTTCCCCCCGTGGCATCCGACGATAACCACGGTTTGGTGTAGAGAACTAAAGGCAAGGCACGGGCCGGCGCTTGTCACTCAGACAACCTCTCCTCGCTTGCACTACACTTTTTGGGTCGAAACGGTTGTCCGATTTGTTACATCAATACAGAACTGAGTGGTTTTGAGGCTGTAAGACTAAATTATTGGCTTTTAAGAATACAAGCGAGAGTTGTTATGGGTAAGGTTGGGAGTGCAAGGAAATGTGACTACATTTTCAACTTGCACCTTGCCTGATCAGGCAAAACCCTAGCCTCATACCCTTCCCAACATCCCAATAGGGAAGCGGGAAGGGGGAGAGGGGGAAATTAGATGGAGTGAACTAGTGATTTGTGGAACCATTACTTCTGAGAACACCGGGGCAACAGAGATCAACTCTTCGCGGCAGCCGAGCTGACCACGGCGGGATATTTCGCGGTGTTTCAGGGGTTAGGTCTAGGTATGAGTCATCTAACAATTTGTGGAGTCATTCCTTCTGAAAACACCGGGGCAACAGAGATCAACTCTTCGCGGCAGCCGAGCTGACCACGGCGGGATGTTTCACAGTGTTTCAGGGGTTAAGTCTAGGTATGAGTCATCTAATGATTTGTGGAGCTATTCCTTCTGAAAACACCGGGGCAACAGAGATCAACTCTTCGCGGCAGCCGAGCTGACCACGGCGGGATATTTCACGGTGTTTCAGGGGTTAAGTCTAGGTATGGGTCATCTAATAATTTGTGGAGCCATTCCTCCTGAAAACACCGGGGCAACAGAGATTAACTCTTCGCGGCAGCCGAGGGTTAGGGTTAGGGTTAGGGTTAGGGTAGGTTAGGGTTAGGGTTAGGGTTAGGGTTTAGGGTTAGGGTTAGGGTTAGGGTTGGGTTAGGGTTAGGGTTAGGGATAAGGCAAGAGTGCCACTTCAGAGGGTCTAATTCGGAACCCTTAACAGTGATTCATAGCTGCGAAACTTTGGCTACCCCCCCATTTTCGGGGACGCTCTATCTAGCAGTACCAATGAATAAGGGGTGGGAACTTCCGGTCCGGAGTTATTAGCCAATCACGTTAAAACGCCTATATCTCTTGAACGGAAGGTCGTAGAGACCTGGGGACAAGTCAGGCGTGTTCATAAGGGTCGAATTATGTCTGACGGAAGTCACTTCCGAGTCTCTACGAGCTTTCGTTCGGGAGTTATGACGCAAAATGTAGTCGCTGAGCGCCACCTTTGACGTGGTGATTCAGTACCCTTAACAGTGATTCACAGCATCGAAACTTCGGCTACCCCCCCATTTGTGGGCCCGCTGAATATCACAGTACCAATGAATAAGGTTTTGGACCTTCCGTTCCGGAGATATAGACGTTTTAACATTCTTGTCACTGATTGGCCCATAACTCCGGAAGTGAATGTCGTAGAGACTCGTGGGGGGTACCATTGGAAAGCCCATGGCCAAATTATGTGGGACGGATCAACTTTCCAAATCTCTAGGACCTTCCGTTCGGGAGTTATTCAACAAAAACCGTTTCCCCATTGAAATGAGCGTAGTGTGGCTTTAATTTTTTTTCAACAAGTCCCACAGCCAAAAGGGACCCTGGGGAATGTTGTTAGGAGCACGTTTCAGGCCATTTGGAGTCGATTGGTACCTATTTTGGAGACATGGTTTTTTAACAAAATGCTCATGATAAAATGTATTTTCCATAGGAAATGCATGGGACCGCATTTGGTGGAAAGGTTGTAAGCTATTTTGTCCAAAAAGTTGTGATTCAGTAGCATAAACAGTGATTATAGTCAATAACTTAGGGTTAGGGTTAGGGTTAGGGTTAGGGTTAGGGTAAGGGGGTTAGGGTTAGGGTTAGGGTTAGGGTTAGGTTAGGGTTAGGGTTAGGGTTAGGGTTAGGGTTAGGGTTAGGGTTGGGTTAGGTTTAAGTAATCTATCTCGATAGTTCCCCCCGTGGCATCCGACGATAGGGTTAGGGTTAGGGTTAGGGTTAGGGTTAGGGTTAGGGTTAGGGTTAGGGTTAGGGTTAGGGTTAGGGTTAGGGTTAGGGTTAGGATAAGGGGCAAAAACCCCTTATGCCGAACCCCGGCATAAGCTCAAGAGGCAATAAGTCCTGATAGGAAGGTGGCATAGACAAGATACACACATCCTCGGATTCAGCAGGACAAGGGCTATCCACTGACCTTTGAACCATGAGGGGTGGAGCCACGGGGGCGGAGCTACGACCGGAAACAACTTTGTTTTGCTTATATCTCAGGAACGGAAGGTCGTAGAGACACGGGGACAAGTCGAGCGTGTTCACAAGGGTCGTATTATGTCTGACGGAAGTCACTTCCGAGTCTCTATGATGTTTCGTTCCAAAGTTATTCAACAAAAACCGTTTCCGCATTGAAATGAGTGGAACGCGATTTTCTCGAAAAGTTCCTAAGTCCCACAGCCAAAAAGGACCCTGGGGAAAGTTGTTAGGAGCACGTTTCAGGCCATTTGGAGTCAATTGGTACCTATTTTGGACGCATGATTTTTGACAAAATACTTGGTAAATTTCCCAAATTTTTTACCAAGTCCCACAGTGAAAAACCCTAGTTCCAGGTAAGTATTACGTACACAAGCACTCCCCTATGCCCGGTTAGGGTTAGGCAGGGTTAGGGTTAGGCAGGGTTAGGGTTAGGGTTAGGGTTAGGGTTAGGGTTAGGGGTTAGGGTTAGGGTTAGGGTTAGGGTTAGGGTTAGGATAAGGGGTTAGGGTTAGGGTTAGGGTTAGGGTTAGGGTTAGGGTAAGGGGACAGGGTTAGGGTTAGGGTTAGGGTTAGGGGGTTAGGGTTAGGGTTAGGGTTAGGGTTAGGGTTAGGGTTAGGGTAAGGGGACAAAACCCCGAACGGCACCCCCCTGCCATAAGGCCATATGGCCATAAGTCCTGATAGGAAGGTAGCACAGACTAGATACACATATCCCCGGATTCTGCAAGACCAGGGCTATCCACTGATACTCGAACCTTTGGGGGCGGAGCCACGGGGGCGGAGCTACGACCGGAAACAACTTTGTTTTGCTTATATCTCAGGAACGGAAGGTCGTAGAGACACGGGGACAAGTCGAGCGTGTTCACAAGGGTCGTATTATGTCTGACGGAAGTCACTTCCGAGTCTCTACGACCTTCCGTTCCGAAGATAATCGGCAAAAACCGTTTCCGCATTGAAATGAATGGAACGCTATTTTCTCAAAAATTGACTAAGTCCCACAGCCAAAAAGCACTCTGTGGAATGTGGTTAGGAGCACGTTTCAGGCCATTTGGAGTCGATTGGTACCTATGTTGGAGACATGATTCTTGAGAAAATACCTTTTAAATTTTCCAAAATTGGGGTTATTCCATTACATTCATGTTCGGCCCAAGTGGAGGTCAGGCTGGGAAGGTCGTATCGAGCTGGGAGTTGGTTACTCGTACTCGGCAGGTCCCCCCGAGTCTTTAGACACCTCACTTGCCCATGTTTAGTGACCTTCAGAAATTGAGCATTTCATGAATGGGAGGCGATTTTCATTTTTTTTACTAAGTCCCACAGCCAAAAAGTACCTTGGGGAATGGGTTAGGGTTAGGGTTAGGGATAAGGCAAGAGTGCCACTTCAGAGGGTCTAATTCGGAACCCTTAACAGTGATTCATAGCTGCGAAACTTTGGCTACCCCCCCATTTTCGGGGACGCTCTATCTAGCAGTACCAATGAATAAGGGGTGGGAACTTCCGGTCCGGAGTTATTAGCCAATCACGTTAAAACGCCTATATCTCCTGAACGGAAGGTCGTAGAGACCTGGGGACAAGTCAGGTGTGTTCAGAAGGGTCAAATTATGTCTGACGGAAGTCATTTCCGAGTCTCTACGAGCTTTCGTTCGGGAGTTATGACGCAAAATGTAGTCGCTGAGCGCCACCTTTGACGTGGAGATTCAGTACCCTTAACAGTGATTCACAGCATCGAAACTTCGGCTACCCCCCCATTTGTGGGCCCGCTGAATCTCACAGTACCAATGAATAAGGTTTTGGACCTTCCGTTCCGGAGATATAAACGTTTTAACATTCTTGTCACTGATTGGCCCATAACTCCGGAAGTGAATGTCGTAGAGACTCGTGGGGGTTACCATTGGAAAGCCCATGGCTGAATTATGTGGGACGGATCAACTTTCCAAATCTCTAGGACCTTCCGTTCGGGAGTTATTCAACATAAACCGTTTCCCCATTGAAATGAGCGTAGTGTGGCTTTAATTTTTTTTCAATAAGTCCCACAGCCAAAAGCGACCCTGGGGAATGTTGTTAGGAGCACGTTTCAGGCCATTTGGAGTCGATTGGTACCTATTTTGGAGACATGGTTTTTTAAGAAAATGCTCATGATAAAATGTATTTTCCATAGGAAATGCATGGGACCGCATTTGGTGGAAAGGTTGTAAGCTATTTTGTCCAAAAAGTTGTGATTCAGTCGCATAAACAGTGATTATAGTCAATAACTTGTAACAGGTAAAGTACAACAGCCGGCCAGAGAGACTGCCGGTGGAGTTACTGAGTGAAGGCTCTGCAGCTCCTTTATTCCCAGCACCCTGATGAGGCAATGAGCTCCACCTGTGTAGGCTCTCCACCAAGATCCTCACTGGAAGAGATGCATCACTCGCACTCACATTTACACACACACACAGGACTCTGACATGCATGGGAATAGTTTTCAGTGCAATCTGTTGGTTTTCTTAGCTAGGAAATTGTTTTTGAATTGGTTCTATATGAACGAATTGGAATATTTTATGAACTATGATTATTATTAATGAATTGAATTCCAATTGGCTTGAATTGTACTTACTACGTGCCTAGAGATGACATTTGTTGTATTTGGCACTATAAAAATAAAAATGAATTGAATTGAAAAATGGGAATGCACTTGGTGGAATTGTTTGTTGCCAAAATCGTGCCTGTGTAATGTTGTTAGGATGTTAAGTTCATATCTTTTGATAGGAATGTGCTAGAGACATGAAACCAACGTC
Source organism: Odontesthes bonariensis (assembly GCF_027942865.1). Lineage (NCBI taxonomy): Eukaryota > Metazoa > Chordata > Actinopteri > Atheriniformes > Atherinopsidae > Odontesthes > Odontesthes bonariensis. The sequence goes on from NC_134525.1 coordinate 34,559,198, forward strand.
TACGGATAGCTGAGGGCCTTATCTGTCCAACCATATAAGGTCCGACGGCACTTTCGTACAGTAAGTGGGTATGGCGTTGGAAAGAAAGGCCGACAATGCTGTATTTCGGAGACTGTGAGTGTGGGAAACCCACACATGTGATTGTGCAACTATTTGGACTCTTTGGTCGTGACCTGGTGGTCCTGTGGACTCTGGGGATTGGGTCTATCCAGCTGGTCTACTGCTGTTTGGTACGGCAGTAGTAGACCAGCTGACTAGACCCAATTCCCAGAGTCCACAGGACCACCTAGGCATGTCAAATTTAATTTAACTTTGTTTTCTCCTTTCCAGGTCTTTCTTTCCGGTTCCAGGTAAGTATAACGTACACAAGCACTCCCCTATGTCCGCCCCCATTGTTGGGTAAGGGGACAAAACCCCGAATGTCACCCCCCTGCCATTAGGGTGCCATACTTCAGAAGGGTTTAGGAATAAGGGGCAAAACCCCGGATGCCGGACCCCGGCATAAGCTTAAGAGGCCATGATTCCTGATAGGAAGGTGACATAGACAAGATACACACATCCTCGGATTCAGCAGGACAGGGGCTATCCACTGACACAAGAACCATTGGGGGCGGACCCACGGGGGCGGAGCTACGCCTGGAAACAACTTTGTTTAGGGTTAGGGTTAGGGTTAGGGGGGGTTAGGGTTAGGGGTTAGGGTTAGGGTTAGGGTTAGGGTAAGGGTAAGGGTTAGGATAAGGGGCAAAAACCCCTTATGCCGAACCCCGGCATAAGCTTAAGAGGCAATAAGTCCTGATAGGAAGGTGGCATAGACAAGATACACACATCCTCGGATTCAGCAGGACAGGGGCTATCCACTGACCTTTGAACCATGGGGGGTGGAGCCACGGGGGCGGAGCTACGACCGGAAACAACTTTGTTTTGCTTATATCTCCGGAACGGAAGGTCGTAGAGACATGGGGACAAGTCAGGCGTGTTCACAAGGGTCGAATTATGTCTGACGGAAGTCACTTCCGAGTCTCTACGACCTTCCGTTCCGAAGATAATCGGTAAAAACCGTTTCCGCATTGAAATGAATGGAACGCGATTTTCGCAATTAGTTCCTAAGTCCCACACCCAAAAAGGACCCTGGGGAAAGTTGTTAGGAGCACGTTTCAGGCCATTTGGAGTCAATTGGTACCTATTTCGAAGACATGATTTTTGACAAAATACTTGGTAAATTTTCCAAATTTTTTACCAAGTCCCACATTCAAAAACCCTAGTTCCAGGTAAGTATTACGTACACAAGCACTCCCCTATTCCCGGTTAGGGTTAGGCATTGTTAGGGTTAGGCATTGTTAGGGTTAGGCATTGTTAGGGTTAGGGTTAGGGTTAGGGTAGGGTTAGGGTTAGGGTTAGGGTAAGGGGTTAGGGTTAGGGTTAGGGTTAGGGTAGGGTTAGGGTTAGGGTAGGGTTAGGATAAGGGGCTAAAACCCCGGATGCCGAACCCCGGCATAAGCTTAAGAGGCAATAAGTCCTGATAGGAAGGTGGCATAGACAAGATACACACATCCTCGGATTCAGCAGGACAAGGGCTATCCACTGACACAATAACCATTGGGGGCGGAGTCAAGGGGGTGGAGCTACGCCCGGAAACAACTTTGTTTTCCTTATATCTCCGGAACGGAAGGTCGTAGAGACATGGGGACAAGTCAGGCGTGTTCACAAGGGTCGAATTATGTCTGACGGAAGTCACTTCCGAGTCTCTACGACCTTAGGGGGTTAGGGGTTAGGGTTAGGGTTAGGGGTTAGGGTTAGGGTTAGGGTTAGGGTTAGGGTTAGGGGGTTAGGGTTAGGGTTAGGGTTAGGGTTAGGGTTAGGGGTTAGGGGTTAGGGTTAGGGTTAGGATAAGGGGCTAAAACCCCGGATGCCGAACCCCGGCATAAGCTTAAGAGGCAATAAGTCCTGATAGGAAGGTGGCATAGACAAGATACACACATCCTCGGATTCAGCAGGACAAGGGCTATCCACTGACACAATAACCATTGGGGGCGGAGTCAAGGGGGTGGAGCTACGCCCGGAAACAACTTTGTTTTCCTTATATCTCCGGAACGGAAGGTCGTAGAGACATGGGGACAAGTCAGGCGTGTTCACAAGGGTCGAATTATGTCTGACGGAAGTCACTTCCGAGTCTCTACGACCTTCCGTTCCGAAGATAATCGGTAAAAACCGTTTCCGCATTGAAATGAATGGAACGCGATTTTCGCAATTAGTTCCTAAGTCCCACACCCAAAAAGGACCCTGGGGAAAGTTGTTAGGAGCACGTTTCAGGCCATTTGGAGTCAATTGGTACCTATTTCGAAGACATGATTTTTGACAAAATACTTGGTAAATTTTCCAAATTTTTTACCAAGTCCCACATTCAAAAACCCTAGTTCCAGGTAAGTATTACGTACACAAGCACTCCCCTATTCCCGGTTAGGGTTAGGCATTGTTAGGGTTAGGCATTGTTAGGGTTAGGCATTGTTAGGGTTAGGGTTAGGGTTAGGGTAGGGTTAGGGTTAGGGTTAGGGTTAGGGTTAGGGTAAGGGGTTAGGGTTAGGGTTAGGGTTAGGGTTAGGGTTAGGGTTAGGGTTAGGGTTAGGGTTAGGGTTAGGGTTAGGGTTAGGGTTAGGGTTAGGGTTAGGGTTAGGGTTAGGGTTAGGGTTAGGGTTAGGGTTAGGGTTAGGGGTTAGGGTTAGGGGTTAGGGTTAGGGTTAGGGTTAGGGTTAGGGTTAGGGTTAGGGTTAGGGTTAGGGGGGGGGGGTTAGGGTTAGGGTTAGGGTTAGGGTTAGGGTTAGGGTTAGGGTTAGGGTTAGGGTTAGGGTTAGGGTAAGGATAAGGGGCAAAAACCCCTTATGCCGAACCCCGGCATAAGCTCAAGAGGCAATAAGTCCTGATAGGAAGGTGGCATAGACAAGATACACACATCCTCGGATTCAGCAGGACAAGGGCTATCCACTGACCTTTGAACCATGAGGGGTGGAGCCACGGGGGCGGAGCTACGACCGGAAACAACTTTGTTTTGCTTATATCTCAGGAACGGAAGGTCGTAGAGACACGGGGACAAGTCGAGCGTGTTCACAAGGGTCGTATTATGTCTGACGGAAGTCACTTCCGAGTCTCTATGATGTTTCGTTCCAAAGTTATTCAACAAAAACCGTTTCCGCATTGAAATGAGTGGAACGCGATTTTCTCGAAAAGTTCCTAAGTCCCACAGCCAAAAAGGACCCTGGGGAAAGTTGTTAGGAGCACGTTTCAGGCCATTTGGAGTCAATTGGTACCTATTTTGGACGCATGATTTTTGACAAAATACTTGGTAAATTTCCCAAATTTTTTACCAAGTCCCACAGTGAAAAACCCTAGTTCCAGGTAAGTATTACGTACACAAGCACTCCCCTATGCCCGGTTAGGGTTAGGCAGGGTTAGGGTTAGGCAGGGTTAGGGTTAGGGTTAGGGTTAGGGTTAGGGTTAGGGGTTAGGGTTAGGGTTAGGGTTAGGGTTAGGGTTAGGATAAGGGGTTAGGGTTAGGGTTAGGGTTAGGGTTAGGGTTAGGGTAAGGGGACAGGGTTAGGGTTAGGGTTAGGGTTAGGGGGTTAGGGTTAGGGTTAGGGTTAGGGTTAGGGTTAGGGTTAGGGTTAGGGTTAGGGTTAGGGTTAGGGTAAGGGGACAAAACCCCGAACGGCACCCCCCTGCCATTAGGCCATATGGCCATAAGTCCTGATAGGAAGGTGGCATAGACAAGATACACACATCCTCGGATTCAGCAGGACAAGGGCTATCCACTGACACAATAACCATTGGGGGCGGAGTCAAGGGGGTGGAGCTAGGGTTAGGGTTAGGGTTAGGGTTAGGGTTAGGGTTAGGGTTAGGGTTAGGGTAGGGTTAGGGTTAGGGTTAGGGTTAGGGTTAGGGTTAGGGTTAGGGTTAGGGTAAGGGTTAGGGTTAGGGTTAGGGTTAGGGTTAGGGTTAGGAATAGGGGTATTAGCCACGATTAGTCAAAAAAGGATTAGTTATTTTGATTTATCTCTTGATAGGAAGGTCGTAGCGACTCGAAAGTATGCTCCGCCCCCACTAATTCGTAGGCGGGCTTTCCAACGGTAGCACCCGTTTGTCTGTGGGACCTTCCGTTGCGGAGATACGTCACTTCCTTTGGTGAAAATGTCTGTATCTCGGGAACCGTAAGTCGTAGAGACTCGGGGACAAGTCAGGCGTGTTCACAAGGGTCGAATTATGTCTGACGGAAGTCATCTCCGAGTCTCTACGACCTTTCGTTCCCGAGATAATCGGCAAAAACCGTTTCGCCATTGAAATGAGTGGAAGTCGATTTTCTCGAAAAGTTCCCAAGTCCCATAGCCAAAAAGGACCCTGGGGAAAGTTGTTAGGAGCACGTTTCAGGCCATTTGGAGTCAATTGGTACCTATTTTGGAGACATGATTTTTGGGGGTTAGGGTTAGGGTTAGGGTTAGGGAATAGGGGTATTAGCCACGATTATTAGGGTTAGGGTTAGGATATAGGATGAAAACCAGAAAATGGATTTGCTCACTCGAAATAACTCAAAAAGTATAAGTGGTAGGGAGACCAAACTTGGCACAGAGACACTGTGGGAGGGGACCTACATGCCCACCGAGTTTGGTGGGTGTGGCTTATTCCTATGACGTAGCTGTCATTGACTCCCATTATAAGAAAAATTTGCTCACTCGAAATAACTCAAAAAGTACAAGTGCTCATTGGACCAAACTTGGTGTGTATAGTCCCCAGGGGGCCCCCCAGGTGTCCCCCAAGTTTGGTGATCCTAGGCCCCTCCCTTCTTATGGCTGCCGTAGACTCCCATTCATTTTCGGCCCAAGTGCAGGTCAGGCTGGGAAGGTGGTATCGAGCTGGGAGTTGGTTCCTCGTGCTCAGCAGGTCCCCCCGAGTCTGTAGACACCTCACTTGCCCATGTTGAGTGACCTTCGGAAATTGAGCATTTCATGAATGGGAGGTGATTTTTGACCAAGTCCCACAGCCAAAAGGGACCCTGGGGAAAGTTGTTAGGAGCACGTTTCAGGCCATTTGGAGTCGATTGGTACCTATTTTGGAGACATGATTTTTGACAAAATACTTGGGTTAGGGTTAGGGTTAGGGTTAGGGGTTAGGGTTAGGAAACTAGGGTTTGTCCGTTCCTCCAACGAGGAAGCGGAGGGGCACTCTCAGCCCTGCCTTTCGCTACAATGTCCCTATGAAAAATAAATTGGGTTAACATAATCAGATATAAATTAAACTTTCTCTTTCCCTTACTTCCGTCTAATTAGGTTCACATTTTCGCATTCTTTAGCTTAGTTATTGTTCTTTTCACACCTCCTTCACAACGTTTCGACATATTTTTGTCTTCATCAGGTGTTAGGTGCGTTCTATTCCCTATTTTCCTTTTTCCGAACATTTCGTTGGATTCGTAACGCATTAATTTAGCTTAGGCACCCCCTTCACTATGCACAGCCATCTACCTCCTTATATTAGGGTTGGGAAGTGGGCGGGGCTTCGGTTAGGGTTAGGAATTGGGCCTCCATTGAGGTTAGGTTTAGGGTTGGGGCCCAGGTTAGGGTTAGGGTTAGGGTTAGGGTTAGGGTAGGGTTAGGGTTAGGATATAGGATGAAAACCAGAAAATGGATTTGCTCACTCGAAATAACTCAAAAAGTATAAGTGGTAGGGAGACCAAACTTGGCACAGAGACACTGTGGGAGGGGACCTACATGCCCACCGAGTTTGGTGGGTGTGGCTTATTCCTATGACGTAGCTGTCATTGACTCCCATTATAAGAAAAATTTGCTCACTCGAAATAACTCAAAAAGTACAAGTGCTCATTGGACCAAACTTGGTGTGTATAGTCCCCAGGGGGCCCCCCAGGTGTCCCCCAAGTTTGGTGATCCTAGGCCCCTCCCTTCTTATGGCTGCCGTAGACTCCCATTCATTTTCGGCCCAAGTGCAGGTCAGGCTGGGAAGGTGGTATCGAGCTGGGAGTTGGTTCCTCGTGCTCAGCAGGTCCCCCCGAGTCTGTAGACACCTCACTTGCCCATGTTGAGTGACCTTCGGAAATTGAGCATTTCATGAATGGGAGGTGATTTTTGACCAAGTCCCACAGCCAAAAGGGACCCTGGGGAAAGTTGTTAGGAGCACGTTTCAGGCCATTTGGAGTCGATTGGTACCTATTTTGGAGACATGATTTTTGACAAAATACTTGGGTTAGGGTTAGGGTTAGGGTTAGGGGTTAGGGTTAGGAAACTAGGGTTTGTCCGTTCCTCCAACGAGGAAGCGGAGGGGCACTCTCAGCCCTGCCTTTCGCTACAATGTCCCTATGAAAAATAAATTGGGTTAACATAATCAGATATAAATTAAACTTTCTCTTTCCCTTACTTCCGTCTAATTAGGTTCACATTTTCGCATTCTTTAGCTTAGTTATTGTTCTTTTCACACCTCCTTCACAACGTTTCGACATATTTTTGTCTTCATCAGGTGTTAGGTGCGTTCTATTCCCTATTTTCCTTTTTCCGAACATTTCGTTGGATTCGTAACGCATTAATTTAGCTTAGGCACCCCCTTCACTATGCACAGCCATCTACCTCCTTATATTAGGGTTGGGAAGTGGGCGGGGCTTCGGTTAGGGTTAGGAATTGGGCCTCCATTGAGGTTAGGTTTAGGGTTGGGGCCCAGGTTAGGGTTAGGGTTAGGGTTAGGGTTAGGGTAGGGTTAGGGTTAGGATATAGGATGAAAACCAGAAAATGGATTTGCTCACTCGAAATAACTCAAAAAGTATAAGTGGTAGGGAGACCAAACTTGGCACAGAGACACTGTGGGAGGGGACCTACATGCCCACCGAGTTTGGTGGGTGTGGCTTATTCCTATGACGTAGCTGTCATTGACTCCCATTATAAGAAAAATTTGCTCACTCGAAATAACTCAAAAAGTACAAGTGCTCATTGGACCAAACTTGGTGTGTATAGTCCCCAGGGGGCCCCCCAGGTGTCCCCCAAGTTTGGTGATCCTAGGCCCCTCCCTTCTTATGGCTGCCGTAGACTCCCATTCATTTTCGGCCCAAGTGCAGGTCAGGCTGGGAAGGTGGTATCGAGCTGGGAGTTGGTTCCTCGTGCTCAGCAGGTCCCCCCGAGTCTGTAGACACCTCACTTGCCCATGTTGAGTGACCTTCGGAAATTGAGCATTTCATGAATGGGAGGTGATTTTTGACCAAGTCCCACAGCCAAAAGGGACCCTGGGGAAAGTTGTTAGGAGCACGTTTCAGGCCATTTGGAGTCGATTGGTACCTATTTTGGAGACATGATTTTTGACAAAATACTTGGGTTAGGGTTAGGGTTAGGGTTAGGGGTTAGGGTTAGGAAACTAGGGTTTGTCCGTTCCTCCAACGAGGAAGCGGAGGGGCACTCTCAGCCCTGCCTTTCGCTACAATGTCCCTATGAAAAATAAATTGGGTTAACATAATCAGATATAAATTAAACTTTCTCTTTCCCTTACTTCCGTCTAATTAGGTTCACATTTTCGCATTCTTTAGCTTAGTTATTGTTCTTTTCACACCTCCTTCACAACGTTTCGACATATTTTTGTCTTCATCAGGTGTTAGGTGCGTTCTATTCCCTATTTTCCTTTTTCCGAACATTTCGTTGGATTCGTAACGCATTAATTTAGCTTAGGCACCCCCTTCACTATGCACAGCCATCTACCTCCTTATATTAGGGTTGGGAAGTGGGCGGGGCTTCGGTTAGGGTTAGGAATTGGGCCTCCATTGAGGTTAGGTTTAGGGTTGGGGCCCAGGTTAGGGTTAGGGTTAGGGTTAGGGTTAGGGTAGGGTTAGGGTTAGGATATAGGGTTAGGGTTAGGGTTAGGGTTAGGGTTAGGGTTAGGGTTAGGGTTAGGGTTAGGGTTAGGGTTAGGGTAGGGTTAGGGTTAGGGTTAGGGTTAGGGTTAGGGTTAGGGTTAGGGTTAGGGTTAGGGTTAGGGTTAGGGTAAGGGTTAGGGTTAGGGTTAGGGTTAGGGTTAGGGTTAGGAATAGGGGTATTAGCCACGATTAGTCAAAAAAGGATTAGTTATTTTGATTTATCTCTTGATAGGAAGGTCGTAGCGACTCGAAAGTATGCTCCGCCCCCACTAATTCGTAGGCGGGCTTTCCAACGGTAGCACCCGTTTGTCTGTGGGACCTTCCGTTGCGGAGATACGTCACTTCCTTTGGTGAAAATGTCTGTATCTCGGGAACCGTAAGTCGTAGAGACTCGGGGACAAGTCAGGCGTGTTCACAAGGGTCGAATTATGTCTGACGGAAGTCATCTCCGAGTCTCTACGACCTTTCGTTCCCGAGATAATCGGCAAAAACCGTTTCGCCATTGAAATGAGTGGAAGTCGATTTTCTCGAAAAGTTCCCAAGTCCCATAGCCAAAAAGGACCCTGGGGAAAGTTGTTAGGAGCACGTTTCAGGCCATTTGGAGTCAATTGGTACCTATTTTGGAGACATGATTTTTGGGGGTTAGGGTTAGGGTTAGGGTTAGGGAATAGGGGTATTAGCCACGATTATTAGGGTTAGGGTTAGGATATAGGATGAAAACCAGAAAATGGATTTGCTCACTCGAAATAACTCAAAAAGTATAAGTGGTAGGGAGACCAAACTTGGCACAGAGACACTGTGGGAGGGGACCTACATGCCCACCGAGTTTGGTGGGTGTGGCTTATTCCTATGACGTAGCTGTCATTGACTCCCATTATAAGAAAAATTTGCTCACTCGAAATAACTCAAAAAGTACAAGTGCTCATTGGACCAAACTTGGTGTGTATAGTCCCCAGGGGGCCCCCCAGGTGTCCCCCAAGTTTGGTGATCCTAGGCCCCTCCCTTCTTATGGCTGCCGTAGACTCCCATTCATTTTCGGCCCAAGTGCAGGTCAGGCTGGGAAGGTGGTATCGAGCTGGGAGTTGGTTCCTCGTGCTCAGCAGGTCCCCCCGAGTCTGTAGACACCTCACTTGCCCATGTTGAGTGACCTTCGGAAATTGAGCATTTCATGAATGGGAGGTGATTTTTGACCAAGTCCCACAGCCAAAAGGGACCCTGGGGAAAGTTGTTAGGAGCACGTTTCAGGCCATTTGGAGTCGATTGGTACCTATTTTGGAGACATGATTTTTGACAAAATACTTGGGTTAGGGTTAGGGTTAGGGTTAGGGGTTAGGGTTAGGAAACTAGGGTTTGTCCGTTCCTCCAACGAGGAAGCGGAGGGGCACTCTCAGCCCTGCCTTTCGCTACAATGTCCCTATGAAAAATAAATTGGGTTAACATAATCAGATATAAATTAAACTTTCTCTTTCCCTTACTTCCGTCTAATTAGGTTCACATTTTCGCATTCTTTAGCTTAGTTATTGTTCTTTTCACACCTCCTTCACAACGTTTCGACATATTTTTGTCTTCATCAGGTGTTAGGTGCGTTCTATTCCCTATTTTCCTTTTTCCGAACATTTCGTTGGATTCGTAACGCATTAATTTAGCTTAGGCACCCCCTTCACTATGCACAGCCATCTACCTCCTTATATTAGGGTTGGGAAGTGGGCGGGGCTTCGGTTAGGGTTAGGAATTGGGCCTCCATTGAGGTTAGGTTTAGGGTTGGGGCCCAGGTTAGGGTTAGGGTTAGGGTTAGGGTTAGGGTAGGGTTAGGGTTAGGATATAGGATGAAAACCAGAAAATGGATTTGCTCACTCGAAATAACTCAAAAAGTATAAGTGGTAGGGAGACCAAACTTGGCACAGAGACACTGTGGGAGGGGACCTACATGCCCACCGAGTTTGGTGGGTGTGGCTTATTCCTATGACGTAGCTGTCATTGACTCCCATTATAAGAAAAATTTGCTCACTCGAAATAACTCAAAAAGTACAAGTGCTCATTGGACCAAACTTGGTGTGTATAGTCCCCAGGGGGCCCCCCAGGTGTCCCCCAAGTTTGGTGATCCTAGGCCCCTCCCTTCTTATGGCTGCCGTAGACTCCCATTCATTTTCGGCCCAAGTGCAGGTCAGGCTGGGAAGGTGGTATCGAGCTGGGAGTTGGTTCCTCGTGCTCAGCAGGTCCCCCCGAGTCTGTAGACACCTCACTTGCCCATGTTGAGTGACCTTCGGAAATTGAGCATTTCATGAATGGGAGGTGATTTTTGACCAAGTCCCACAGCCAAAAGGGACCCTGGGGAAAGTTGTTAGGAGCACGTTTCAGGCCATTTGGAGTCGATTGGTACCTATTTTGGAGACATGATTTTTGACAAAATACTTGGGTTAGGGTTAGGGTTAGGGTTAGGGGTTAGGGTTAGGAAACTAGGGTTTGTCCGTTCCTCCAACGAGGAAGCGGAGGGGCACTCTCAGCCCTGCCTTTCGCTACAATGTCCCTATGAAAAATAAATTGGGTTAACATAATCAGATATAAATTAAACTTTCTCTTTCCCTTACTTCCGTCTAATTAGGTTCACATTTTCGCATTCTTTAGCTTAGTTATTGTTCTTTTCACACCTCCTTCACAACGTTTCGACATATTTTTGTCTTCATCAGGTGTTAGGTGCGTTCTATTCCCTATTTTCCTTTTTCCGAACATTTCGTTGGATTCGTAACGCATTAATTTAGCTTAGGCACCCCCTTCACTATGCACAGCCATCTACCTCCTTATATTAGGGTTGGGAAGTGGGCGGGGCTTCGGTTAGGGTTAGGAATTGGGCCTCCATTGAGGTTAGGTTTAGGGTTGGGGCCCAGGTTAGGGTTAGGGTTAGGGTTAGGGTTAGGGTAGGGTTAGGGTTAGGATATAGGATGAAAACCAGAAAATGGATTTGCTCACTCGAAATAACTCAAAAAGTATAAGTGGTAGGGAGACCAAACTTGGCACAGAGACACTGTGGGAGGGGACCTACATGCCCACCGAGTTTGGTGGGTGTGGCTTATTCCTATGACGTAGCTGTCATTGACTCCCATTATAAGAAAAATTTGCTCACTCGAAATAACTCAAAAAGTACAAGTGCTCATTGGACCAAACTTGGTGTGTATAGTCCCCAGGGGGCCCCCCAGGTGTCCCCCAAGTTTGGTGATCCTAGGCCCCTCCCTTCTTATGGCTGCCGTAGACTCCCATTCATTTTCGGCCCAAGTGCAGGTCAGGCTGGGAAGGTGGTATCGAGCTGGGAGTTGGTTCCTCGTGCTCAGCAGGTCCCCCCGAGTCTGTAGACACCTCACTTGCCCATGTTGAGTGACCTTCGGAAATTGAGCATTTCATGAATGGGAGGTGATTTTTGACCAAGTCCCACAGCCAAAAGGGACCCTGGGGAAAGTTGTTAGGAGCACGTTTCAGGCCATTTGGAGTCGATTGGTACCTATTTTGGAGACATGATTTTTGACAAAATACTTGGGTTAGGGTTAGGGTTAGGGGTTAGGGGTTAGGGGGTAGGGTTAGGGTTAGGGGTTAGGGGGTAGGGTTAGGGTTAGGGTTAGGGTTAGGGTAAGGGTAGGGTTAGGGGGTTAGGGTTAGGGTTAGGGTTAGGGTTAGGGTTAGGGTTAGGATAAGGGGCAAAAACCCCTTATGCCGAACCCCGGCATAAGCTTAGGAGGCAATAAGTCCTGATAGGAAGGTGGCATAGACAAGATACACACATCCTCGGATTCAGCAGGACAGGGGCTATCCGCTGACCTTTGAACCATGGGGGGTGGAGCCACGGGGGCGGAGCTACGACCGGAAACAACTTTGTTTTGCTTATATCTCCGGAACGGAAGGTCGTAGAGACACGGGGACAAGTCAGTCGTGTTCACAAGGGTCGAATTATGTCTGACGGAAGTCATCTCCGAGTCTCTACGACCTTTCGTTCCGAAGATAATCGGCGAAAACCGTTTCGCCATTGAAATGAGTGGAACTCGATTTTCTCGAAAAGTTCCTAAGTCCCACAGCCAAAAAGGACCCTGGGGAAAGTTGTTAGGAGCACGTTTCAGGCCATTTGGAGTCAATTGGTACCTATTTTGGACGCATGATTTTTGACAAAATACTTGGTAAATTTCCCAAATTTTTTACCAAGTCCCACAGTGAAAAACCCTAGTTCCAGGTAAGTATTACGTACACAAGCACTACCCTATTCCCGGTTAGGGTTAGGCATTGTTAGGGTTAGGGGTTAGGGTTAGGGTTAGGGTTAGAGGGTTAGGTTTAAGTAATCTATCTCGATAGTTCCCCCCGTGGCATCCGACGATAACCACGGTTTGGTGTAGAGAACTAAAGGCAAGGCACGGGCCGGCGCTTGTCACTCAGACAACCTCTCCTCGCTTGCACTACACTTTTTGGGTCGAAACGGTTGTCCGATTTGTTACATCAATACAGAACTGAGTGGTTTTGAGGCTGTAAGACTAAATTATTGGCTTTTAAGAATACAAGCGAGAGTTGTTATGGGTAAGGTTGGGAGTGCAAGGAAATGTGACTACATTTTCAACTTGCACCTTGCCTGATCAGGCAAAACCCTAGCCTCATACCCTTCCCAACATCCCAATAGGGAAGCGGGAAGGGGGAGAGGGGGAAATTAGATGGAGTGAACTAGTGATTTGTGGAACCATTACTTCTGAGAACACCGGGGCAACAGAGATCAACTCTTCGCGGCAGCCGAGCTGACCACGGCGGGATATTTCGCGGTGTTTCAGGGGTTAGGTCTAGGTATGAGTCATCTAACAATTTGTGGAGTCATTCCTTCTGAAAACACCGGGGCAACAGAGATCAACTCTTCGCGGCAGCCGAGCTGACCACGGCGGGATGTTTCACAGTGTTTCAGGGGTTAAGTCTAGGTATGAGTCATCTAATGATTTGTGGAGCTATTCCTTCTGAAAACACCGGGGCAACAGAGATCAACTCTTCGCGGCAGCCGAGCTGACCACGGCGGGATATTTCACGGTGTTTCAGGGGTTAAGTCTAGGTATGGGTCATCTAATAATTTGTGGAGCCATTCCTCCTGAAAACACCGGGGCAACAGAGATTAACTCTTCGCGGCAGCCGAGGGTTAGGGTTAGGGTTAGGGTTAGGGTAGGTTAGGGTTAGGGTTAGGGTTAGGGTTTAGGGTTAGGGTTAGGGTTAGGGTTGGGTTAGGGTTAGGGTTAGGGATAAGGCAAGAGTGCCACTTCAGAGGGTCTAATTCGGAACCCTTAACAGTGATTCATAGCTGCGAAACTTTGGCTACCCCCCCATTTTCGGGGACGCTCTATCTAGCAGTACCAATGAATAAGGGGTGGGAACTTCCGGTCCGGAGTTATTAGCCAATCACGTTAAAACGCCTATATCTCTTGAACGGAAGGTCGTAGAGACCTGGGGACAAGTCAGGCGTGTTCATAAGGGTCGAATTATGTCTGACGGAAGTCACTTCCGAGTCTCTACGAGCTTTCGTTCGGGAGTTATGACGCAAAATGTAGTCGCTGAGCGCCACCTTTGACGTGGTGATTCAGTACCCTTAACAGTGATTCACAGCATCGAAACTTCGGCTACCCCCCCATTTGTGGGCCCGCTGAATATCACAGTACCAATGAATAAGGTTTTGGACCTTCCGTTCCGGAGATATAGACGTTTTAACATTCTTGTCACTGATTGGCCCATAACTCCGGAAGTGAATGTCGTAGAGACTCGTGGGGGGTACCATTGGAAAGCCCATGGCCAAATTATGTGGGACGGATCAACTTTCCAAATCTCTAGGACCTTCCGTTCGGGAGTTATTCAACAAAAACCGTTTCCCCATTGAAATGAGCGTAGTGTGGCTTTAATTTTTTTTCAACAAGTCCCACAGCCAAAAGGGACCCTGGGGAATGTTGTTAGGAGCACGTTTCAGGCCATTTGGAGTCGATTGGTACCTATTTTGGAGACATGGTTTTTTAACAAAATGCTCATGATAAAATGTATTTTCCATAGGAAATGCATGGGACCGCATTTGGTGGAAAGGTTGTAAGCTATTTTGTCCAAAAAGTTGTGATTCAGTAGCATAAACAGTGATTATAGTCAATAACTTAGGGTTAGGGTTAGGGTTAGGGTTAGGGTTAGGGTAAGGGGGTTAGGGTTAGGGTTAGGGTTAGGGTTAGGTTAGGGTTAGGGTTAGGGTTAGGGTTAGGGTTAGGGTTAGGGTTGGGTTAGGTTTAAGTAATCTATCTCGATAGTTCCCCCCGTGGCATCCGACGATAGGGTTAGGGTTAGGGTTAGGGTTAGGGTTAGGGTTAGGGTTAGGGTTAGGGTTAGGGTTAGGGTTAGGGTTAGGGTTAGGATAAGGGGCAAAAACCCCTTATGCCGAACCCCGGCATAAGCTCAAGAGGCAATAAGTCCTGATAGGAAGGTGGCATAGACAAGATACACACATCCTCGGATTCAGCAGGACAAGGGCTATCCACTGACCTTTGAACCATGAGGGGTGGAGCCACGGGGGCGGAGCTACGACCGGAAACAACTTTGTTTTGCTTATATCTCAGGAACGGAAGGTCGTAGAGACACGGGGACAAGTCGAGCGTGTTCACAAGGGTCGTATTATGTCTGACGGAAGTCACTTCCGAGTCTCTATGATGTTTCGTTCCAAAGTTATTCAACAAAAACCGTTTCCGCATTGAAATGAGTGGAACGCGATTTTCTCGAAAAGTTCCTAAGTCCCACAGCCAAAAAGGACCCTGGGGAAAGTTGTTAGGAGCACGTTTCAGGCCATTTGGAGTCAATTGGTACCTATTTTGGACGCATGATTTTTGACAAAATACTTGGTAAATTTCCCAAATTTTTTACCAAGTCCCACAGTGAAAAACCCTAGTTCCAGGTAAGTATTACGTACACAAGCACTCCCCTATGCCCGGTTAGGGTTAGGCAGGGTTAGGGTTAGGCAGGGTTAGGGTTAGGGTTAGGGTTAGGGTTAGGGTTAGGGGTTAGGGTTAGGGTTAGGGTTAGGGTTAGGGTTAGGATAAGGGGTTAGGGTTAGGGTTAGGGTTAGGGTTAGGGTTAGGGTAAGGGGACAGGGTTAGGGTTAGGGTTAGGGTTAGGGGGTTAGGGTTAGGGTTAGGGTTAGGGTTAGGGTTAGGGTTAGGGTAAGGGGACAAAACCCCGAACGGCACCCCCCTGCCATAAGGCCATATGGCCATAAGTCCTGATAGGAAGGTAGCACAGACTAGATACACATATCCCCGGATTCTGCAAGACCAGGGCTATCCACTGATACTCGAACCTTTGGGGGCGGAGCCACGGGGGCGGAGCTACGACCGGAAACAACTTTGTTTTGCTTATATCTCAGGAACGGAAGGTCGTAGAGACACGGGGACAAGTCGAGCGTGTTCACAAGGGTCGTATTATGTCTGACGGAAGTCACTTCCGAGTCTCTACGACCTTCCGTTCCGAAGATAATCGGCAAAAACCGTTTCCGCATTGAAATGAATGGAACGCTATTTTCTCAAAAATTGACTAAGTCCCACAGCCAAAAAGCACTCTGTGGAATGTGGTTAGGAGCACGTTTCAGGCCATTTGGAGTCGATTGGTACCTATGTTGGAGACATGATTCTTGAGAAAATACCTTTTAAATTTTCCAAAATTGGGGTTATTCCATTACATTCATGTTCGGCCCAAGTGGAGGTCAGGCTGGGAAGGTCGTATCGAGCTGGGAGTTGGTTACTCGTACTCGGCAGGTCCCCCCGAGTCTTTAGACACCTCACTTGCCCATGTTTAGTGACCTTCAGAAATTGAGCATTTCATGAATGGGAGGCGATTTTCATTTTTTTTACTAAGTCCCACAGCCAAAAAGTACCTTGGGGAATGGGTTAGGGTTAGGGTTAGGGATAAGGCAAGAGTGCCACTTCAGAGGGTCTAATTCGGAACCCTTAACAGTGATTCATAGCTGCGAAACTTTGGCTACCCCCCCATTTTCGGGGACGCTCTATCTAGCAGTACCAATGAATAAGGGGTGGGAACTTCCGGTCCGGAGTTATTAGCCAATCACGTTAAAACGCCTATATCTCCTGAACGGAAGGTCGTAGAGACCTGGGGACAAGTCAGGTGTGTTCAGAAGGGTCAAATTATGTCTGACGGAAGTCATTTCCGAGTCTCTACGAGCTTTCGTTCGGGAGTTATGACGCAAAATGTAGTCGCTGAGCGCCACCTTTGACGTGGAGATTCAGTACCCTTAACAGTGATTCACAGCATCGAAACTTCGGCTACCCCCCCATTTGTGGGCCCGCTGAATCTCACAGTACCAATGAATAAGGTTTTGGACCTTCCGTTCCGGAGATATAAACGTTTTAACATTCTTGTCACTGATTGGCCCATAACTCCGGAAGTGAATGTCGTAGAGACTCGTGGGGGTTACCATTGGAAAGCCCATGGCTGAATTATGTGGGACGGATCAACTTTCCAAATCTCTAGGACCTTCCGTTCGGGAGTTATTCAACATAAACCGTTTCCCCATTGAAATGAGCGTAGTGTGGCTTTAATTTTTTTTCAATAAGTCCCACAGCCAAAAGCGACCCTGGGGAATGTTGTTAGGAGCACGTTTCAGGCCATTTGGAGTCGATTGGTACCTATTTTGGAGACATGGTTTTTTAAGAAAATGCTCATGATAAAATGTATTTTCCATAGGAAATGCATGGGACCGCATTTGGTGGAAAGGTTGTAAGCTATTTTGTCCAAAAAGTTGTGATTCAGTCGCATAAACAGTGATTATAGTCAATAACTTGTAACAGGTAAAGTACAACAGCCGGCCAGAGAGACTGCCGGTGGAGTTACTGAGTGAAGGCTCTGCAGCTCCTTTATTCCCAGCACCCTGATGAGGCAATGAGCTCCACCTGTGTAGGCTCTCCACCAAGATCCTCACTGGAAGAGATGCATCACTCGCACTCACATTTACACACACACACAGGACTCTGACATGCATGGGAATAGTTTTCAGTGCAATCTGTTGGTTTTCTTAGCTAGGAAATTGTTTTTGAATTGGTTCTATATGAACGAATTGGAATATTTTATGAACTATGATTATTATTAATGAATTGAATTCCAATTGGCTTGAATTGTACTTACTACGTGCCTAGAGATGACATTTGTTGTATTTGGCACTATAAAAATAAAAATGAATTGAATTGAAAAATGGGAATGCACTTGGTGGAATTGTTTGTTGCCAAAATCGTGCCTGTGTAATGTTGTTAGGATGTTAAGTTCATATCTTTTGATAGGAATGTGCTAGAGACATGAAACCAACGTCTACGGATAGCTGAGGGCCTTATCTGTCCAACCATATAAGGTCCGACGGCACTTTCGTACAGTAAGTGGGTATGGCGTTGGAAAGAAAGGCCGACAATGCTGTATTTCGGAGACTGTGAGTGTGGGAAACCCACACATGTGATTGTGCAACTATTTGGACTCTTTGGTCGTGACCTGGTGGTCCTGTGGACTCTGGGGATTGGGTCTATCCAGCTGGTCTACTGCTGTTTGGTACGGCAGTAGTAGACCAGCTGACTAGACCCAATTCCCAGAGTCCACAGGACCACCTAGGCATGTCAAATTTAATTTAACTTTGTTTTCTCCTTTCCAGGTCTTTCTTTCCGGTTCCAGGTAAGTATAACGTACACAAGCACTCCCCTATGTCCGCCCCCATTGTTGG